>NC_056731.1:645288457-645320957 GCF_019279795.1 Protopterus annectens | reverse complement strand
CTCATACAGTAACTAACACACACACCTAATCCTCATACAGTAACTAACACCCCCACACACCTAATCTCTCATACAGTAACTAACACACACCCACACACCTAATCTCTCACACAGTAACTCACACACACACCCCTAATCTCTCATACAGTAACTAACACACACACCTGATCTCTCATACAGTAACTAACACACACACGCGCGCGCACACACACACACACACACACACACACACACACACACACACACACACACACACACACACACACACACCTAATCTCTCATACAGTAACTAACACACACACCTAATTTGTCATACAGTAACTAACGCACACAAACCTAATCTCTCGTACAGTAACTAACACACACACACACTCCTAATCTGTCATACAGTAACTAACACACTCACACACGCACACACACACCTGATCTCTCATACAGTAACTAACACACACACGCACACCTAATCTCTCATACAGTAACTAACACACACACACACACCTAATCTCTCATAGAGTAACTAACATACACACCTAATCTCTCATACAGTAACTAAAACACACACACACATCCACACCTACTCTGTTATACAGTAACTAGTGCAAACACACACACACACACACACACACACACACACACACACACACCTAATCTCTCATAAAGTAACTAACACACACACACCTAATCTCTCATAAAGTAACTAACACACACACACCTAATCTCTCGTACAGCAACTAACACACACACCCTATCTACAGTAACTAACACACACCTGTTCTCTCATACAGTAACTAACACACACACCTAATTTGTCATACAGTAACTAACACACACACACACCTAATCTCTCATACACTAACACACACACACTTAATCTCCCATACAATAGCAAACACACACACACACACCTAATCTCTCATACAGTAACTAACACACACCTAATCACTCGTATAGTAACTAACACACACACACCTTATCTCTCATACAGTAACTAGCGTACACACATACACCTAATCTCTCATACAGTAACTAATGCGCGTGTACACACACACACACACACACACACACACACACACACACACACACACACCTAATCTCTCATACAGTAACTAACACACACACCTTATCTCTCATACAGTAACTAACACACACCTGTTCTCTCATACAGTAACTAACACACACACCTAATTTGTCATACAATAACTAACACACATACACACCTAATTTCTCATACAGTAACTAACACACTCACACACACACACACACACACACACACACACACACACACACACGTAACTAATCTCTCATGCACCAACACACACGCACTTAATCTCCCATACAATAGCAAACACACACACACACACACACACCTAATCTCTCATACAGTAACTAACGCACACACACACACACACCTAATATGTCATACAGTAACTAACACACACCTAATCACTCGTATAGTAACTAACACACACACACACACACACACACACACACACACACACACACACACACACTCACCTTATCTCTCATACAGTAACTAGCACACACACATACACCTAATCTCTCATACAGTAACTAATGCGCGCGCGCACACACACACACACACACACACACACACACACACTTAATCTCTCATCCAGTAACTAACACACACATACACACACCTGTGTTTAAGTATTTTTTTCTGCATTTTCGACTTTTTAAGCCTTTCGATTGCTATTTCTGCCTGTTTTATTCTGCTATTACCTATTTTTACTGTTTTTCATAGCTTGAACTGTTTATTGCACTTGCTTGTTTAAGTTTTGCTTAAAAGTTAAACAACAGGCTAATACACTCAAGTGTACTAGCTTTTGATAGCATTTAGTCAAAAACACAGCATTTATTGTATTTTCTGCCTTTCTGAAAACTTGAAAAAACAAAAAAAATACTCTTGTTTTCCATACTTTTCTAATAGTTTGTTCCAGTGATCAGATTTTGCTGATCCCTGGGCTTTGTCTTGGTTCCTGTTTTCTCCATTTTCCTTGTTTGGTCAAGGGGTAGTTTCTTTACTCACTAGTGGGAGTAGGGAGTACTGAGCTGCCTGTTTGTCCTTAGAGGAGTGGTTTAAAGCAGTAACTTGTAGTTTATTGGCCATTTTGGGTCATTTCCTGTCTTTTCCAGCCCCCTGCTATAAAGCACGCTTTGGCGGCTTTTCTGGCTATAGAGAACTCAGCACAGCTCCTCGTGGTGTCCAGCAGAGTTCCTAGAGCAGCAGAGACCAGAAAAGACAAACTTTCCAGATTTTAAGTATTTCTTTATGCATTTTCGACTTTTTAAGCCTTTCGATTGCTATTTCTGCCTGTTTTATTCTGCTATTACCTATTTTTACTGTTTTTCATAGCTTGAACTGTTTATTGCACTTGCTTGTTTAAGTTTTGCTTAAAAGTTAAACAACAGGCTAATACACTCAAGTGTACTAGCTTTGATAGCATTTAGTCTAAAAACACAGCATTTATTGTATTTTCTGCCTATCTGAAAAAAACTTGAAAAAACCAAAAAAAAATACTCTTGTTTTCCATACTTTTCTAATAGTTTGTTCCAGTGATCAGATTTTGCTGATCCCTGGGCTTTGTCTTGGTTCCTGTTTTCTCCATTTTCCTTGTTTGGTCAAGGGGTAGTTTCTTTACTCACTAGTGGGAGTAGGGAGTACTGAGCTGCCTGTTTGTCCTTAGAGGAGTGGTTTAAAGCAGTAACTTGTAGTTTATTGGCCATTTTGGGTCATTTCCTGTCTTTTCCAGCCCCTGCTATAAAGCACGCTTTGGCGGGCTTTTCTGGCTATAGAGAACTCAGCACAGCTCCTCGTGGTGTCCAGCAGAGTTCCTAGAGCAGCAGAGACCAGAAAGACAAACTTTCCAGATTTTAAGTATTTCTTTATGCATTTTCGACTTTTTAAGCCTTCGATTGCTATTTCTGCCTGTTTTATTCTGCTATTACCTATTTTTACTGTTTTTCATAGCTTGAACTGTTTATTGCACTTGCTTGTTTAAGTTTTGCTTAAAAGTTAAACAACAGGCTAATACACTCAAGTGTACTAGCTTTTGATAGCATTTAGTCTAAAAACACAGCATTTATTGTATTTTCTGCCTTTCTGAAAACTTGAAAAAAACAAAAAAATACTCTTGTTTTCCATACTTTTCTAATAGTTTGTTCCAGTGATCAGATTTTGCTGATCCCTGGGCTTTGTCTTGGTTCCTGTTTTCTCCATTTTCCTTGTTTGGTCAAGGGGTAGTTTCTTTACTCACTAGTGGGAGTAGGGAGTACTGAGCTGCCTGTTTGTCCTTAGAGGAGTGGTTTAAAGCAGTAACTTGTAGTTTATTGGCCATTTTGGGTCATTTCCTGTCTTTTCCAGACCCTGCTATAAAGCACGCTTTGGCGGGCTTTTCTGGCTATAGAGAACTCAGCACAGCTCCTCGTGGTGTCCAGCAGAGTTCCTAGAGCAGCAGAGACCAGAAAAGACAAACTTTCCAGATTTTAAGTATTTTTTTCTGCATTTTCGACTTTTTAAGCCTTCGATTGCTATTTCTGCCTGTTTTATTCTGCTATTACCTATTTTTACTGTTTTTCATAGCTTGAACTGTTTATTGCACTTGCTTGTTTAAGTTTTGCTTAAAAGTTAAACAGGCTAATACACTCAAGTGTACTAGCTTTTGATAGCATTTAGTCGAAAAACACAGCATTTATTGTATTTTCTGCCTTTCTGTTATAACTTGAAAAATAAACAAAAAAATACTCTTGTTTTCCATACTTTTCTAATAGTTTGTTCCAGTGATCAGATTTTGCTGATCCCTGGGCTTTGTCTTGGTTCCTGTTTTCTCCATTTTCCTTGTTTGGTCAAGGGGTAGTTTCTTTACTCACTAGTGGGAGTAGGGAGTACTGAGCTGCCTGTTTGTCCTTAGAGGAGTGGTTTAAAGCAGTAACTTGTAGTTTATTGGCCATTTTGGGTCATTTCCTGTCTTTTCCAGCCCCCTGCTATAAAGCACGCTTTGGCGCGAATTCGCGCTAATTAGCGCGGAGCTGCCAAAGCAGGTTTAAACTATTCGGGCTACCTAAAGTCCACTCTTCAAATTTTCCCTTAGAACTACCTTCCTCGAACTATACTACTGATCAAATCAGCGCATCCTTTAACTAAAAAGATCATCTCTACTTGACTCCTAGTAGACTATTCTCTATCTGTTAAACCTAGCACTTGCTCCTACAGTACTTATTACCTTGATACGGCACTCTTGTCATAGATAGTACCCCAAAAAGGCAACCCCCCAATTCTCGGTCACCCACATCCCCCGGAATCTTTTCAAAGTTTTTGTCTATCCGTCTAGCATGTCGAGGGATCAGTTGCTAGTGTCCTCTCCTGCTCAGCTGGTGAACCTGGGAATATTGAGGCAATGTTACAATTGCCTCATGTACACAGACAACCCTCTCCTCCTCCCACAAAACACAAATACATGCGAGAGATGCAACTATACGGCCAAACTGGAGGCTGAGCTCTTCAACATAGGACTGGCAAGACCAGTCAGGAGGAGAAGGTTACCACACACACTATAGACCCAGTCTCACATAGTACCATTACAACCTCAAATCATACACATAAACACACAAAGACATACTCGGAGGCTCTGATCAAAAATCTACCAAAACAGCAGAGGCCACCAAAGCAGACACCCAAACAACCACCACCTCAGAACACAACACCTGCAACACATAGACCTCACAGTCAGAGTGTCAAACAGTCACAGCCCTTAAGGCCAAACACAATGCCAGACACACTAGTCATTGGTGACTCCATAGTCAGACACACTGACGCCCCGCCACCAGACTGAGTAAGGAGAAGGTCACAGTAAGCTGTCTGTCGGGCGCTAGAATCCGCCACATAACGCAAGCACTCAGGTCTCTCAACAGCAGGTACAAATATGACTCAGTCATTGTCCACGCTGGTGTAAACGACCTGAGACGCACCTCCTTGGACTACATGAAAAGAGACATTGAGGAGCTCTCTGATTATGTAGCCCAGGCAGGTATGACCCTGACCTTGAGCAGTATCCTACCTTCACCAAGAATGATGCCACAATACAGAGATAAGATGATCAGCTTTAACAATTGGCTTAAACACTGGTGTCATTCAAAGGGATCCAGTATCTGTCTGCCTGGGATGACATGCTGGACAAGCCACGCTGCTTCAAGGGACGGCTTGCACCTGTCACCCCTGGGATTCCGGATATTGGCAAAGGCTCTTGCCACCCCATAGTGCCTTTTTAGGCAAGGCTCAAATTCTAAACCTACCACCCTAGAACACAAAAAGGAAAAACTAAGGGTAATGCTGCTCAATGCCAGAAGTCTAAATCTCAAAATGCACGACTCGAGGCCCTTCTCAGTATGGAGAACATAGATGTCTGTGCTGTGACAGAAACCTGGTTCAAGGCTCCTGAGAGCACCCCAGCGATATCAGGTTTTACCTCATATCATGCTCCGCCCCAAAATCCGGACAATACCAAGAAAGGAGGGGGGGTATCCATATTCATCAAGGACACCCACACCTCAAGACTGGTGGCAACGCATGATGCATCGGAGACCATCCAGGTGCAATTAACCATAGGCAAGACTGCTCTGCAAATTGTAGCATGTTACAGGCCACCCTCACAAACTCAGGAACCTCACATGGCCTTCCTGAAAACACTAGAGGGGATAAATGTATCACCAAACACCATCATACTAGGTGACTTCAATTACCCTAATATAGACTGGGAACACTACTCAAGCCCAAACACCCTAGCCCAAAAGTTCCTGGAATTCATAAACTCAAATGCCATGGAACAACTAGTCACCATCCCCACAAGAGGAGATAACATACTTGATCTCATCATCACGAACATGGGAGCACAATGTTCAACACCGAAGTATACCCCTCACTGGTGAGATCAGATCACAAACTAATCTCGCTGGAGGTCTTCATCCCACCCCACCTGAAATAAAAGACCACAGTAAAGAACTTCTCCAAAGCCGACTTCACACTTCTAAAGACTAGGGTCGTGTCCTTTAAGGCCCCCGAGTCATGGAAAACAGTACTCAAGCCACTGAATCACTTACAAATGCCTTCTACCAGCACCTGCAGGACTGCATGGATAAGGCAATCCCAAGCAAAACAAAGACTCTTTGTACCAAAGGCAAGCGTCCAGTCTGGTGGACCCCAGCCATAAATAAACTCTACAACAAAAGGAGGAAGCTACTACAAGATAGAGCAAAATCCTTAAAAGGTAAGACACCCTTGATCACTATAAGTAAAAAACTAAGAGCTCTCATAAAATCATCCAAAGCAAATTTCGAGAGAAAAATAGCTAAAGACTCAAAAGACAATCATAAGGCCTTCTTTAGCTATGTTAGAAACCTAGGAGGAAACTCCCAGATATGCTCAGAACTAGTTCAAAATGATGTGAAGATTACTGATCCTACAGACATTGCCAACATACTGGCTGACAGGTTCAGTGCCAACTTCTCCCCCCCAAAAGGAGAGATATCTATACCAAACGATTTCAGCCCCCAAACATCTCCAGCCCAAGTGAGAACTGCTCTCTCCAAAGCAAAAACACA
Source organism: Protopterus annectens (assembly GCF_019279795.1). NCBI lineage: Eukaryota > Metazoa > Chordata > Ceratodontiformes > Protopteridae > Protopterus > Protopterus annectens. The sequence continues at coordinate 645,314,339 of NC_056731.1, read as the reverse complement.
GCATCCATGGGACCTGATGGTGTCCCCGGCTGTGTGCTCCACGAACTCAATGAGGAATTAAACCCACAGCTAGGACAGCTGTTTAATCAAAGTCTTACCTCTGGATACGCACTCCAGGAGTGGCGACTGCAACTGTGGTCCCACTTCACAAAGGCGGTGCCTCCACCGACCCTGGAAATTACCGCCCATTAGCTTGACAAGCCTTATCTGCAAAGCCATGGAGAGGATCATAATGGACCTCATAAATAAAGACATAGGGAATTTGCAGACTTTGGATCCAACCCAGTTTGGCTTTGTCAAAGGCAGATCATGCCTTTTAAACTTGGTTGACTTTTTCAAACAGTCACCAAAGCCATTGATGAGGGAAAGGCAGTCCATACAGCCTACCTCGATCTGGCTAAGGCCTTCGATACAATACCCCACTCGGGTATCATTGAAAAACTCATCAGCTTAAATGTTAACCCATACATCACAAGATGGGTTGCAAACTGGCTGAGTGACAGAACCCACAGGGTCAGAGTTGCTGGCGCCATGTCAGACTCAAAGCCTGTCACAAGTGGTGTCCCACAGGGCTCAGTCCTGGGCCCACTCTTGTTTGGCATCTACTTTTCCAAGTAAAAGCAAACACAGGAGGGTTATGGCTGACAAAGTTTGCAGATGACTGCAAACTGGGCCATAGTAGAAAACACATCTGACACAGATATCCTTCAGAAGGGTCTCACAGAAACGGATAACTGGTGCCAGAGCCACGGCCTAAAGTTAAATGCCAAAAATGCATAGTCATACCCTTCGGGAAAAACAAGGTTACCCCTAGCTACCAAATAGGTGGCAATCCACTGAGCACAGAAGAAGTTATCAGGGACCTGGGGACCCAGGTTGATAGTAGTCTGTCATTCGACACCCATGTAGCTAAAGTAGTTAGGAAGACCTTCTACATTGCCCACCTTATCATGAAGGGATTCTCATCTAGATCAAGGGAGGTCATAGTCTCCCTTTACTCATCACTCATCAGACCAATGATTGAGTACAATGCCCCATTCGGAATGTATCTGACCCGACACTTGCAGCAGCTGGAGAGGCCACAAAAGTTCCTCACCAAAAGGATAAAGGGTCTCAAAAATATGTCCTATGCTGCCCGACTGAAAGAACTCCAGCTCTATTCAGTCGCTACGCTTGCTCAGAGGTGACCTTTGCCTAACATACAAGGCCATGTCAAACCCAGATTTGATGAATATGCTTCACCTCAAAAATCTAGATCCATCAGAGCCACAAGGGCGGAGACTTAAACCTCGACACGGCTATTAATAGGACGTGCTGGAGGGATAGATTCATCACCCAAAGACTCCCTATGCTGTGGAACAAAATCCCGGTACATGTGAGGCAGAGCACCTCGCTGGCCTTGTTCAAGAGAAATCTTGACCAATGGATGGGAGATCGCAGATATACCCCAGGGATTACCTCAGTGTCACTGCTCGACAGAGGCACAGCAAAATAATGGGTATAGTTCCCCATACTAAAGGGGTGGCGTAAGCCACAAAACGATGGGCTAGGCTTGTAAATGCCCTTGGGCAGATAGCCTAGTATGAACCTATGAACCTATGAACCTATGAACACACTTAATCTCTCATTCAGTAACTAACACACGCACCACTAATCTCTCATACAGTAACTAACACACACACACCTAATTTCTCATACAGTAACTAGCAGACACACACATGCACGCGCGCGCGCACACACACACACACACACACACACACACACACACACACACACACACACACACACACACACACACACCTAATCTCTCATACAGTAATAAACACACACACAATCTCTCATACAGTAATGAACAAACACACACACACACGCACCTAATCTCTCATGCAGTAACGAACACTCACACACACACACCTAATCTCTCATATGGTAACTAACACACACACCTAATCTCTCATACAGTAACTAACACACACACACACACCTAATCTCTCATCCAGTAACTAATACACACCTACGCACCTAATCTCTCATACAGTAACTAACACACACATGCACCTAATCTCTCATATAGTAACTAACACTCACACACACACACACACACACACACACGCACCGAATCTCTCATACAGTAACTAACACACACATACACCTAATCTCTCATACAGTAACTAACACACAGATACACATAATCTCTCATACAGTAACTAACACATACACGCAGCAAATCTCTCATACAGTAACTAACACACACACCCCAATCTTTCATACAGTAACACACACCTAATCTCTCATACAGTAACTAACACACACACACACACACACACACACACACACACACACACACCTAATCTCTCATACGGTAACACACACACACACACACACACACACCTCATCTCTCATGCGTTAACTAACGCACACACGCACACACTCTTTCTCTCTCTCACACACACACACCTCTCATACAGTAACTAACACACACACACACACACACACACACACACATACACACACACACTTTTTCTCTCTGATACCGAATGCAACCACTAGTTAAATTATACAGACATGAAGGGTTATGACTGCATTATTGTAGTTAAAACTGAAGGTATGACTTGCTACAAAACCTTTTCCCAGTAAAGTCTTTTATTTCCATAGTTTTACCTATTTAGCCAGTATTTTTGCCATCATATACTTTGTTGTAATTGTGCCTACACTACCACTTCACTTACTTCTTAGCTTCTTCGGCACTTTGTGCTTTTGTGTAGTATGCTTAGCTCAGCTTCTACTACTTTTTATAAACAGCTCACTATGTGTGGCCCCTTTCTCAGTCATCTTTATTATATTTATATTACTTTCCATGTAAGAGAAGTGATCAGCATACCTAGATTAGCACGTGTGAAACCATACATGAATTCTGTTCTTGGAAGTGATATGCAGAAATCACAACTATAGCTATAGGGATTTAAAAGCATAACAAGAAAACCTCAGTTCCCACAACATATCACAAGCATACTCTTGATATCCAGCTCTTACCTCCATGGGGGGAGGGTTCTGGTGGAATCTTTGGAATATTGCATTGTGATATAGACATTAAATGTCTAGATGTCTGATTAAAATAAAATGTTGAGCAGTTGCTGTTTCATAGGTAGATACTAGGCAATCTGCCCTTGTGAAAAATTTTAGGCTTCACCAATTTCACCCAGTGAGAGTCAAACCCTGTACCTTTTGCTTGTGAGTTAAGTACCTCAACCATTATGCCAAGTCTAACCCTAAAATCACCTTTCCTATATTCATATAATCCTACTAAGCTAGCTGCCCTTGTATCATGTGTCTGTCAGATACACACCTTAACCATTATGACATTCCCCTTTATATTCTATTTGTCATGTAACCTTTCTATTTAATTTTTCTAAAATGCCAATGTACAAAATGAGTTTTATATTTTTACGTGTTTTTAATAGTCAGTTCTTTCAATTTTCCATTCAGTTCTTAAGAATTACTCCTGTCATGTTAATTGACTATTTACACTATTTACCATCTGGATTGCCAAATTACTATGTATATATTTACTGTACACACACAAAGCATCCCTAGTTTTCTACCTATTTTGATATTAGTCCATTTAAAATATGTACAGTAATCAGTATACTACTACTCTACTATTCTCTCGTCATGGGTCTGTAATTCAGTGTTTGCCCGATAGGCCCAGGATGTGACGAAATGATTTATTGTCTGGTCCGCTTATCTTGTCATCAAAGTATTAATAAATAACAAATAAATAAACGTATACATGAATAATAAATCTAACATAAATTACTAAATGTCTTGCAAATGACTGTTGGATTGCAGTAGTTAATAAACTGATAATATATGCTGTGTGTGTTTGCATCATAGCAGTTTTGATGCTACACTCCCCAAATTTTGTAGCATTGCACTTTAGCTTGGGCATATTTGAGACAATTTTTATAAAACATGTTGATGACATTAAACATCTAATGGTTGTAGTAGAGTGGATAACAAATTCACATCAGAGGATGTGAAATTCATGCACGCGATACTGATAATGTATCAAAAACAAAGTAATGCAGCTGGATGCAAAGAAAAACAAATTAAACTCAAAGTAAAGAAAAACAGAATGTAAATTTTCATATCAATAAAGTATTGACATTAACAGCATGATGATATAGATACATAAAATTCATGCACACGCCTGCAGATGTGTACACACAATTTACTTACCTTCTCTCTCAGCGGAACAACTGTTTTAAATTGCGCGTGAGTTAAAAAGTTATTTGAAAAAAAAAATTATGCGCGAGAGTACTAAATAGCTTTAATGCATGCAACACATGCATGGCTTTCCTTAAAGGAGAAGACGCCGCTTAAGCTGTTTCACCTGGATCCTAGTGCCTGCCTTCTGCTACCCCTCCACACAAACACTGTACTGAAGTGCTTACAGTGTATACACCTCCCGACGTCCCTGCCACAAGGTGAAAACCTAGTGTATTGTAGGTGCCACCCATGTGGTGAGAAAGAGTTGCCTTGTTCCCCCAGGATGACTGATCAGGCATTAGGCATGTAACAACATCCTCCCTGGCCAGCAACTACAGGCACCTAAGCCACAAATCAAACTTTGTCATTCTGTGGCGCTTTTTCCCTGTGTGCTACAGAGCTGGCTAACTGCAAACTATTTTCTGATCCACAGTGCTTGTATAGAATATTTGGAGAGACTGCAGATCCTTGATGCATTGTAGTAAAGCAGAAAGATCCTAGTAACCTGAGAAACTAATGGCAAGCAATCCTGTCACTTAATCCTAATTAATCGTTCTAGAAGATGGATCAAACATCTTAGATCTGTAATTATGGGAAGTGTACGACCTTTTATTTGCAAAGTTTAACTTTTTCAAAATTTGTCTCTAAAGCAGTTTACCAAAACATTTATTTGTACTTTAAAGGAAAACTATTGCAAAAACAGAACTTTTCCTTGCCCTAAAGTGCATTTCCTCCTTGAAAAATGATTTCCCCACTTCCTCATACAAGTGAAGGATGAATCAGACGTTTCTCACTGTGTTGTGCATTTTGTTTTTCAGCTGTCCAGGTGTGCACTATATTGTTTTATGTGAACTCTCATGATAATTTTCTGTAGGAATTTGTCTTTCTGGCTCTCATGCCATATTGGCAAAAATTTCTAGTCCTGGAAAACTCAGTGCAACACAGAGTTTTGGTAGTTCTAATATCTTTCTTCCCCTCTGGGGCAATGTCTGTCAAGTTTCTGAAGCTTTGCACACATAAGAGAGCACTTTATAAATGAGTGAATGGCAGCCTGATTGGTATAATGAGATATTTCTGGGTAAAAGAGGGAATAGCAGATGGTTCTTCTTAGAAGTAAAAGAAGGCTGAGAGCGCAAACCTGGTCTTTAATGGAATATAGTGAGTCTTGACAAGTGAATTTCAATGTAAACTGTAGTTTCAGCTACTGACATTCTAATTAAATCCTGCAGAATGAGGTAGAAGAAAGTAAAGGGAATGGGGATAGAAGGCAGTATTAAGGTGTGTTGTGAATAAGACAAGGGAGTGGTTTTGGAGTAATGGTAGGGACATAGTGTGGGATAAGGTAGTAAGAACTGAGGAAGATTTAATGGGGGGGGGGGGGTGAGAAAGGATGGCTAAGAGCCATTATGCAATGAAAGATATTTACTGTTCAAAAATATGCACACTGATTGGACAGAGCAATCAGTGTGCTTGTAAATTCTGCATTCCCAATGAGAAGTCCATCAATCTCTTAATAGATATTAAAAACAAACGTAACCACTATAAAATGATATCTTCAAATATCCACAAACTTCTAAAAGCAAAAAAACAATTCCCAGCTGTTTGGGAGTCCACAAGCATCCTCATGTAAATAGTAGGACACTTACAGACTCATTTGATGTAAGAAAGAATAAATTGCCATTTTTTTATGTTCTGTTATACCAGACATGATTTCTGTCTGTAACTAATGCCAAGCATTAGAGTTTTGCACTTCATATTTTGTACTTATTCTTTATGTAAAAAAAAAAAAAAAAAAAAAAAAAAAGCTTTTGGTCGCAGGTCTGCCCCTGCATCCAAAGACATGCAGACCCTGCACAGAAGGTCTCTTTACGGACTCCTATTGGACATGTTACTGCTGTAGTAAAAAAAAAACCCAGTTCTCAGCTGTGAGAGTGCCCTACAAACAGCTGTACAGACATGCACACCCTGTATAGAAAGCACCACAGTGAGCTCCTCCTTATTACCTTGGGGAAAAAGACAGGAGAAACTTCAGTTTACTGTGTAGGAGGTCACATGTATAGGGCTTAGTTCATGTGAAGTACATATTTTAGGTACTCAAGACTAACAACTGATGACACGAGCACTAAAGTCTGTTTCTATAATGCCATTATTTAGAAGACATCAGAATATTTTTCTTAAGTAATGTCATTGTATAATTGCAATAATCCAAGAATGGATGTGGAAACGCAGGATTTACCCACAGATGGTTTTGATTAATCACTGACTTCTTGTGATCAAACCTCACTAACCGTCAGCAAATCCTGCATTACCCATGCCCATTCATGGATTATTGCTAAAGTACTGTACCATTGGGGCCGTAGATCATTTGGTACCAGGCCGCCAGGCAGGGAATGAAATGAAAAAGTGAATGTGTGTATGTATGTGTATGAATGGGCTTGTGTCTGTCTGCACGAGTGAGTGAATGTATGCATGAAAACAGAATGTATGTGTGTGTATGAGAGTGAGCAGTGAGATCGATCGAGCCATTGTTTTACACTTGCTAAGCAGAGCTTTTGCTGTTTAGCCAGTGTAAAATAAAAGTCAAGGAAACCGAAGAAAGTGTGTGTGTGTGCCTGCGTTTCTGTCTGCATGCGTGTGTTTGTCTGTATGCGTTTCTGTCTGTATGCATTTCTGTCTGTGTGCGTTTGTCTGTATGCGTTTGCATGCGTTTCTGTGTGCGTACATTTCTGTCTGCGTGCATGTGTGTGTGTTTCTGTCTATAGACCCAGCCAGCATACCTCTCAACCTCTTAGAGCAAGAAATCTGGACAAAGCCAAAAATAATGGGGGGACAAAGGACAAAAAATAAGGACACTTTTAAATATTGCTCTTACAAATTTAGAAAGTAGATAGAAGTACAGGTTTTGCATTAGCATGTATTTTCTGAAGGGTATGAAGTCTGAAACTCAGCTGTCATTATTTTCCGACTTCAGTCCTCAATGACCTGACAATGATTTGCCAGAAAACAATTTTATGGGAATCAGACCAAAAATATGAATCAAAAATCTGCACATTCTGTGAAAATCTGTACAGTTGAGAGGTATGTTGGACAGAGCCAAATAATGGGGACAGATTTTAAATATTGCCCTTATAAACTTAGAAAGCCAAGGTTGCCATTAGCTTTTTTTTTTTTTTTTTTTTTGGGGGGGGGGGGGTAATTATTGCCAATTTTATTGTTATTGTACTTTGGAGATTTTCTGCCCGAGTCTCGGCTGAAAATGGACTTCTAGTCCAGTCAGGCCTCCCTAGTAAAGAAATAAATAAATATTATGCACTTTATTATGTGTGCATGATGGCTAGTCCATAGAAAATTGTCTTACATGAAACCGATCCTTGGTGCAATAAAAGGTTGGAGACCACTGCCCTAAAATACTTAATTTACAGATCTACCAACTTTTGTGAAAATAATTTATAGTACATGGAGCATTCTTGTGCACCAACAGTGAGAAAAAAGCCCCCCCATGTAAGATAGCAGGTTCGTACAGAGGAACTTGTTATAACAAGCTTACAGTGTATGGAGTATGGTAATCCTACTTGGGTGTCACGAAAAAGACAAACCATTTAAGCGCGTCAGTAGTGTGAAACATGATCTTAACTATTGTTAAGCATCCCTGCTTCAGTTGTCAAGATTGGGTATTGCATTAGGCAGTAAAATGTACCAGTACTTGCCTGCAAATAACAGTGGCAAAATTTTAAAGCTGCTTCTTTCTACCTGTTGTCTGCCTGTAGTCTGTTCCTGCCTTTCCTTCCATAGCGTAGGACACCGTGTTACACGGTCTTTCTAACAGTGCTCGTTAAGTGCTTTACAGCTTTGAAAGCCAGTAAATCACTTTGTGCTTTCTTTATCTTCTGAAGGTGTTGGCATCCACACACAAACACATAATAAAGCTGGTTATGATCAGAGACCTGATTATTATCTTCTGTTAACAGTGTGATTTTTTTTACATATGAAGCTCACTGTTGAAAGAAAAAACAAACCTCAAGTTTCTCCATAGACTGCAGTCATAAACAAAAGTGCACCAATAATCAGCTAATAACTTTTAAAACTGTTACACATTGGTACTTCGCAACTTGTTTTATTTTTTTTAATGGGTGGGATCCCATTTGGGCAAGAGTTAAATAGATTCTTTTAAATAAAATAATGGCTTGAAGTGTGCTCATTTTGACCTATGCTCTTATAGTAGTGAAGAGCCCCACTTAAGTCTTATGAAACTTTAAAACATCACCTGCTGTCACACAAACTCCAACTAAAATTCCCCATTTGTTACAAAATATTAAAATTGGGTCATCAGTCACAGGCAGTTGTTTGTTCTTTTATTGGATGTAAGGAAATTCTCTTACCAAGTTTTGCTTTTGGAAGCTGCATTTCTTGACTTTCATTTCTTAGACATAGACAATCTGGTTGTAATCATTAACACATTCATATAATTACTGTGCTTTAGATTTGATGAGTGAACTAGGCAAACGATTCTGCCCTTCCTGACATTTATTGAATACATTAATGTATTTGATTTTCTCTACGTGTTTCTAGATGTTTTAATTCAACAGTTCAGTTGTCCGTTACCGGAGGCATGTAAGAGTAGGGAAGTGAGGACAGCTGCTTCAGGCAGCAGCAGCATTTATGGAACAGCAAACAGGCTGATAGTGTATGAGTGGTCAGATTGTTCTTTTCTTTTCATTTAAAGTAGCCATGACTTATTAGGTTGTTACATAATTTGTTGCTAGCTTTATTTAAAAAGACAGTGTGCCAGTTTACACACAGTCACTGATTTGATTACATTTGTTTTTGTCTGGCAGTCCCATCTGACCATTAAGCTTCCTTCTTGCTGCTCTGTTAGCTCATTCATTCCACTAGGATGAGGGCACTTGTGTGTCTATTTTGTACTTCCGTTGTCTCTTGATGTGAGGGTTGAACTTGTGGGAGTGGTGCTGTCATCCTGAAAGTGTGTGTGATTTTTCTTAGCCCTGACGTCTACCTCAAGCTAAGTGGGCAGTGAGGAGTGGCCTAAGTGTAGTTAGCATGTTCTTCACTCCTGGCTCATAGAGTGGAAGTGCCTACTTTGCCCTCTCTGGCCTTCACCAGAGTACATTGAAAGACTGCCCCCCCCATGCTCCCTGCCCTCCACAGTAGGGCACATTTATCCTTTATCCCACCCTGCCTGCACAGTCAAGCACCTAAGCTTCTAGTTGAACTAAGTTTGCTAGGCATTAGTCATGGCTTTATCCCCCAGTACCACCAGTGCAGGCTTGCTGTTGCAGCTGTGATAACATAAACACCTGGAATCGGGGACACCATACTTATGTGTCACTCAGGATACCAAAGTCTGCAGCTACAGCTCTGCCTCCCTTCCTCTGATTTGATTACCACAGGTATCATGTTATGTTATCAGCAACTTATCCATCAGTTGGTGATGACACCATGTATCTGTTTCATTAAACATTTATACAAATGTAACCCTCTTTAATATTTTCTTTATTAAAGCACATAGCTGATTCAAATAGTGATGTAGGTGCCACTTTTCTTTTCTGATGATGTGAGAGTTTGAACTTGTAGTCTTTGTGGGAGGGGAGTGATTTTGTAACATCCAGTGCCTTTCAGTAAATCAGTAGAAGGCAAGGATACAAGATTTTTTTCAAATTTTCCCATTTTCCTTTATAGTATAGAGTTGATTATCCGAAATGTTAATTATTGGAACACAGCTTTCCAAAGTTTTTAGGTAGGAAAAATCATAAAGTGTGAATATGTAAATATTTATACATATTTGCTTGTGCATGTTTTTTGAACTTGTAGCCACATGTATATGAAAAATATTCCTTTTTTGTCCATTGGAATCGCTGAATGGTTGAAAAGTGTATTTTCTGCATGCAGAAGAAACAAGATTTTAGTTTTTTTTATCTGGTTCAGTTGTATGTTTATATTTTAATTATATGTTTATAATTTATAGTTTGCTCTCCTTACAGGACCTGTACTATTACAGAGACATGAAAAGGGCAGGGAAGATAATCACTGACCCTTCACATCCAGGCCACCATATTTTTGAACTGTTACCATCAGCCAGGCGTTATAGATTAATACGTACCAAAGCAAGCAGATATCAAAACAGTTTCTTTCCACAGGCCATCAGGTTCATAAACCAGCTTGTTAGGTTGGGGTATTCTTTTTCCCAAGCCTCCGAAGATTCTGTAGTGTTGTGTACATATTGTTAATACTTGTTTCTTTCAGAGTTTATTTCAGTATTTCTTGTAGCGAGTTGCACTTTGCAACTTGTATGTATATGTATATTTACTTTTTTGTCTTGTTCTTAATAGTTACATGTATGTCATTTATATAATTCATGCTTGTAGAGTCACTGAAACTGGAGTCAGATTCCTTATATGCGTGCATACTTGACCAATAAATGCGATTCTGATGTTTGAATATCTGAACAGTTTGATTATCCAAACTACCCAATTCGGATAATCAACTCTCTACTGTATTTGTTTTGCACTGTATGCTTCAGATTGTAATTAAATCATTATCTTCAGTCACCTGATTGAGGGAGGTGGTAGGTAAGCGTTAGTCATAATCCCAACAACCTGCTCAGCTGTTAGAGATTTACTGACAAATCTGTGCTCACTCTGTGAGAATCATAACCTTATGAATCCACAGATGGCTAGTTTTACCTACTTTCTGTGCAGCTTAAATGACAGTAACACCCACATAGGTCTTGTTTCATGTTTCATTGACTTAGTCTGCTGATATTTTGTGATTCTTTGATGAAAGATCGTACTACATTCACTTTTTTTTCCACAGTGACAGATGCCAGAAGCAGAAAGTATGTTTGTGCCTCCTTATTGTCTTTTTTCCTGTTTGTGGGACATACTGTTCTTTCATTTTGTTTTCTTTGAATATGGGCATCACTGAACAAATTGCCAACCCTAACATCTGTTGACTATTATTTCAACCTCGATGACAGGCTGTAGAAATGCTTATCAAGGGCTAATAGTATACTAGTTATTGTGTTTCTGGAAAACTGTAATTTGTCTTGTTGCTTGACAGCAAGGTTAACATACTGTCTCTGTAGTATATTAGTTTTTAGTAGCATTCTGTGATTAGTTTTGCATCAGCAAGTTTTATCTCTTGAAAAGTGTGTAAACATTTTTTCCTGTCACTTTTATTTTGGGCCAGTGAAAACTCTTTGATGCTTGACTATCTTTGTATTACATGGTTTTATTTATTTTTGTTAGCCCCAGAAAATCATCTTGTATTGGTCTTTCTTACTGTAAGGGCTTCAGTGGTAACTGCAAATAGCCTTCATTAGCCATGGGAGGTTGTAACAGGAAAAGAGGAAGGCCTAAGATAAGGTTTATGGATGTGGTGAGAGAGGACATGCAGGTGGTTGATGTGACAGAGCAAGATGCAGAGGACAGGAAGAAATGGAAACAGATGATCCGCTGTGGCGACCCCTAACGGGAACAGCTGAAAGATGATGAATAGCTGATCTAAGTTATGGAAAATTTTGTATTATCTGATACCAATAAGTGCAGCACTTAGTCCTAGCTTTTCTGATCAACATTAATTTTACTTAAAATTGGTTTGGATGCCGATGTAAATTCTTGTGCTGGCAGCACTGTGTTTAATTTTTGAGATAGATGAAAGTCTATTTTGTTTTGCTTTAATTCTGATCATCTTCTTCCTAAAGAACTGGACATATTTTACCATAATCTATAAAATTTCAGAAATCATAAGTGTAAAATTTGGTCAATGGTTTTACCTGCAGGTGACAGACATTTTGTGTAGAAATTAAGCTCAGAATCATTGTCTGAAAATGACAGTATTGGCCATCTGTCAAAGTCACTTCTTTACCCAGTCATAGGTTGACCCTGAAATCTGTCCTATGACAGTAACCTGGCTGGACTCATCCACACATGTATGGTAGTGTCCCACTAATTACTCACTTGCACTTTTGGTGAGACACATGTTTGGCCCCCTGTCCCCTTTGATTATTGAACTTCATCCTCATATTCTTTCATGCACTGGTGTCATAGGATGCCAGAAGGGAAAGGCAAAAGCCGAGGATTGTAGCCATCATCTTGTAGAGGCCTAGAGGATGTTTCAGTTCTTCTGTAACCTTTCCACCTCCAGCCAGCCAAGTGTGTTGCAACATATTGTTAAACTGGTAATGGGTGTGTGCTTCCTCATACCTGTGATACCTGGCTATAGTGCAAGCACTTTTTGGCTGTTATTTCTTTTGAGACTGCAACTCTACACAAGTTGTTTACAGGGCTAGTTGCAGTGGATGTAATGCATTTTATGCAGGAAAGACCATTTAATAAACTGTAACAAAGGATTTTGTGTCGTCTAGCCAAGATGTGGTCTAACTGTAGAAACAATGCCCTGGCCAGACACCTTCCATTCCACCGAAGACTCTCTGCATTTAAATTTCAAATACTTGATCACACAGATCTCACTGAACTCGAAGCAGACATCCCAAACACTTGAGAAAAGAAGAACTTATGTGACAACTAAGGCTGAACTCTGTTAGAAAGCCTGAACTAAACTATTATTGCTCATTGAAAAGTACACTAGAGCTAAGAAAGTTGCTACATTGTTTACAAGACTGAAGGTGTGAACTTTATTTGCAATTAACAATTTTATTAACTATTAGCTTTGCATTTTTTTTTGGTTTAACAAAAAGCATAGCTAGATTCCATGTAGCACAGGCATGATTTCTGTGACAGTTTAGCCTTTTTAGGTTGTAGCCTTTTAATACGCAGCATTTGAGCTTAACTAGACACATTTTGAGTATTAGGGGCAGACATACTACATGTTTATATTGCCTCCAATATTATAACATTCATATATTCTAAATGGGGACCTGTTTACACATTTTTTCTAGGGTTTGCAGACCTGAGCGAATATCACTGCAGTGAGCAGACTTTTTTTCTGCTAGATTTTTCATATGTATATTTTTTGATAGATTTCTGAGTGTATTTTATTTTAAAATTCTTTAATAGATTTATAATTTGAGATGAATATATATATATTTATATATATATATATATATATATATATATATATATATATATATGAATGTACTCAAGTGTGTGGTGGATTTTTCCTTAGAATTTGTTTTTTTGTATCACATGTTCTTAAATAATGTATATTGTTTTTAGCCCAACATAATGTAGTGATCTTTGTGTTTCACTGTTACACTCATCACATTTGGGTTGTACTTGCTAGGGTAGCCCTCAGCCAGCCCAAATACCAGAGACTTATTATTTCTGCGTCAGTTGCTGTCGCTTGAGGACTGACATCAGGTAGTCAGTAGTATAAAGTAAGGCAGCAGATGTCATTACAGCAGTCTTTCTTGCCGTGGAGCCCGAAGCAGAAGCAGTTCGCATGAGTCAGCCTCTACCTGAGTTTTCGTCTCCGAATTGAAGTTGAAGTCTTCTAAAGCTAAGAACCCCATTGGGGATCCTTTTTTCTTGCACTAACTGATGTCAGAAAAGTTAATAATTGTCTCACCTGTGGAAAGCAAATACCACACTGAGACTTTCACTCTTACTGTGTCACTTGTTTAGGTCTAGATCACAATGTCCCCCGCTGTCGCTTCTGTGCCAGAACTTTCCATAGTCAGGCCCTTATTGTAGCCAGAGAGACAGACAGCACAATTCTAAGCCTTCCAACGGCACTTCTGTTGGTCTTCAGTCCTTCGGTACCTGATGCCCACTTCTTGATATGCAGGCCACTACCGAGACCCTTTCGGAGTCCTGTATGCCACAATACTTTTCTTCAACTAAGGATCCTGCGGTCGTCTTTACCTCGGATGGGTCCGGAGCTGCTGAGCAGGAACCAGCTTCCGAGGAAGTCCTTTGCACTACCGAATCTCGATTCAAACCACCGTCTTCTTTCGTGACTACCATTTTCAAAATCGACTGAGTTTCTTAGGCCCAGGGTTAGAACCACACCCAAGGAACAGACGACCCACACTCAGGTGCCTGCTACCTTGCCTCAGACTCAAATGCTTAAAATGGTGGAAGACCTTATCATGCTGATCAGGGGAAGCCAAGCTACACCCTCAAAAAGGAAAAGAGATCTGTCCCCTGTAGTTTTGTCTGAACAAGAGTTAGATGAATCTGATGCATCTGACTATGAAGACATGCAAACCCTCTCCACTTATGAGGATTCTTATGCAGAGGACTCCATTCCTTCAGCCTCTTCCCCAGGGGATTTTTCCTTTGGTGAAATCCTGCATACTTTAAGGGAGCATTTCCAGTGGGAGAGTCAGGACTACCCTCAGTCTAAAAAGAGACTCAGGGAATTCTTATATCTTATGCAGCACAGACCCTTGGCCATTCCCCCAGTCCTGGATGTTGTGGATGATGATTTCCTTGAATCCAGCTAGACTCCTGACACCCTACCTCCTGCTCACAGAAAAACAGACAAGTACTATAGAGTCCCTAACTCACACAAATACCTTTTTAAAAATCCACCAGCTGACCCTGATGTCTTTTATCAAGGGCCAAAACAGATTAAAACAACCTCTGCTAAGACTCCCACCCCCCTCAGACAGGGATTCACGAGCTTTGGACAAATGGGGTAAAAAAGTATACACCTCAGCTGCTCTTGCTAGCAGGGCACTAAATTGTCAGTTCCATATGCTGAATTTTCAGCAACATACCGTGGAACTCCTTAAAGAAAAAATGTCTTCCTTTCCTGCTTGGGCAGAATCCAAAGATTTACAAGACTTAATGCATTCTGCAAGCCAAGTAACTAAACACACTTTGCACTGTGGTTTTGATGCCCTAGAAGCTTCTTGCAGGGCAGCAGTCACTGGATCTGTCATTAGAAGACATGCATGGCTTAAGGAAGAACCCCTGCCAGACCATGTCAAATCTAAATTGCTGGATGCCCCCTTGCACAAAGACAACTTAGTTGGCACTAAGGCAGAAGAGGTCTTAAAAAAGATGGAAGAAAAAGCAAAATCTATGCAAACAGTTAAGGATTTCTTACAAGTCCAGCCCCCTAGGTCCAGCAGGCATTGTCCCTCCAAGCACTGTTCCTTTCCTGCTCCGAGTACACCAGTCCAGCATAGGCCCCATGAAAACGGAACCCCAAGAGAGCAGCCCCAGGGAATGCAGAGATCTAAGCAGTGGACTACTTCCACTTCAAAACCAGGGAATTCTAAGCCACCCCCTTAGGTAAGAACTTAAAATGACTCGCCTCCTCCACTTCCCCCCTCTGCCCACCCTCACTTACCCCTAGGAGGAAAACTCTCCTTTCACTCAAGCACCTGGGCCACCCCAAGTACCAATGGGTTCTGAACATTGTGTCTCAGGGATACAAATTTTCCTTCCATACCCTTCCAACCCCAAAAGGGCTCCCATATATACCACCAAATCAGTGGGCAGAGGCTCAAAAGCTAATCCTTTTCCTGCTGTCTATGAAAGCAGTAGAGCACATTCCTGCATAACAGATAGACCAAGACTTCTACTCCAGACTTTTTCTGGTGCCCAGAAAAGAGGGCACCTGACTCCCCATCCTCAATCTATCCATTCTAAACACCGTCCTGGTGATCACAAAATTCATAATGCTCACCCTCCAGCAGCTGTTCCCCATGCTTCCCAAGGATGCTTGGCTAGCCACCCTAGATCTAAAGAGGCCTACCTTCACATCCTTATCAGGGAATCATGCAGGAAATATCTCTGCTTCAGGGCAGGATCTCAGCACTTTCAGTTCTCTGAGCTTCCCTTTGGCTTATTTACTGCTCCCAGAGTTTTCACAAAATGTCTGGCTGCGGCCATTGCCTTTTGCAGACCAAGAAATATTCAAATTTACCCATACTTAGACGACTGCCTTATTCAAACAGACAGACAGGAAAAGCTGCTCAGACACCTGGCCTTTTTAAAGACCCTACTAACCTCCCTAGGATACACAATCAGTGAAAAGAAATCCAAACAGGTGCCCACTCAAAGGATGATCTTCCTGGGAGCAAGTCTGGACACTGCATCCCAGATGGCATTCCTTACACCAGAGAAACAAATTTTTCTGACAACCTGCTTCTCTCAACTAGCCACCCGGCCCCAGCTATCTGCAAGTAAGATCCTGCAAGCTCTGGGGTTCATGGCATCTTACATTCTACTCATTCCATGTGCCAGACTGCACATGAAACTTCAATGGTACCTAAAGAGCCTTTGGTGTCAACACTCTCAAGACCTGGAAACTCTTCTACCTATAATTCCTTGCCTCAGAAAGGAATTTCTTTCGTGGGCAACAGCATGCTCCCACAACAAGGGACTGTCCTTCTCCCCACCCTGTGCCACCCAGACCTTCACCACAGACGCATCAGACTACACTTGGGATGCACACCAGGATGGCGGGTAGGAAATCCCTCTGCACAACATTCAAAAAGAGATAATGGCTGTGCAGCATGAAAAACAAATTTTTCTGACAACCTGCTTCTCTCAACTAGCCACCCGGCCCCAGCTATCTGCAAGTAAGATCCTGCAAGCTCTGGGGTTCATGGCATCTTACATTCTACTCATTCCATGTGCCAGACTGCACATGAAACTTCAATGGTACCTAAAGAGCCTTTGGTGTCAACACTCTCAAGACCTGGAAACTCTTCTACCTATAATTCCTTGCCTCAGAAAGGAATTTCTTTCGTGGGCAACAGCATGCTCCCACAACAAGGGACTGTCCTTCTCCCCACCCTGTGCCACCCAGACCTTCACCACAGATGCATCAGACTACACTTGGGATGCACACCAGGATGGCGGGTAGGAAATCCCTCTGCACAACATTCAAAAAGAGATAATGGCTGTGCAGCACGAAAAACAAATTTTTCTGACAACCTGCTTCTCTCAACTAGCCACCCGGCCCCAGCTATCTGCAAGTAAGATCCTGCAAGCTCTGGGGTTCATGGCATCTTACATTCTACTCATTCCATGTGCCAGACTGCACATGAAACTTCAATGGTACCTAAAGAGCCTTTGGTGTCAACACTCTCAAGACCTGGAAACTCTTCTACCTATAATTCCTTGCCTCAGAAAGGAATTTCTTTCGTGGGCAACAGCATGCTCCCACAACAAGGGACTGTCCTTCTCCCCACCCTGTGCCACCCAGACCTTCACCACAGACGCATCAGACTACACTTGGGATGCACACCAGGATGGCGGGTAGGAAATCCCTCTGCACAACATTCAAAAAGAGATAATGGCTGTGCAGCACGCCGTGATAGCTTTCAAACCCCTTCTCTCTCCAGGAGTTCTCCTGATCAAAACATACAACACCACTATGATGTGGTACATCAACAAGCATGGAGGGACTCACTCCTACCCTCTATGCAGGCTGGCCTGACCCTTTGGCGCTCAGCCTCCTACATGCAATTACACCTGATAGCACAATTCCTACCAGGCTCTCTTAACTCTCTGGCAGACCAATTAATCAGAAACTTTCTGGACCCACACGAATGGCAACTCAGCAGAAGTACCTTCACCCTAATAACTCAGAAATGAGGAACCCCGAAGGTCAACCTCTTTGCCTCCCACACCAACCATCAGCTTAGCAAATTCTGCACCAGGGAGCATCACTGCATGGCTTGGAAAGTGGATGCCCTGTCCTTCCCCTGGGTCAATCTGTGCCTTTCCTCCCCTACCTCTCATCCCCAGGGGACTGCTCAAAATAAGGGAGGAAAAACCAAGGACCATTCTTACAGCTCCAGACTGGCCCCGACAACACTAGTACCTCTTGCTGTGCAGCCTGTCCCTGCCGCCTCCATGGCATTTTCCTCAGATTCCAAACCTCCTGACCCAGAGGGAATGGGAATTCATGCATCCCCAATTGCAGACACTCAGTTTGGCAGCTTGGCTTATTCCCTAACCCTGGACTAATCTGACATCCTCAGTAAACAGGTTCTGGATGTTATCCATGAGGCCAGATGTCCTAGCACCAGAAAGTCTTGTGCAGATAAATGGAAAAGGTTTTGCACCTGGCTCCAGGCTAAGGGAGCCAATATGGCACAGCCCTCCATCCCTCTCATCCTGGATTACTTAGCTGACCTACTACACAGTGGTCTCTCTTTCTCCTCTATAAAAATTCATGCCTCTGCTATTTCTGCTCATTTTCCCACTGAGCAGCCTCTTTCTCACATCCTTTGATCAAACAGTTCCTCAGAGGGGCTAGCAATTTGAGGCCACCCAGAAGGGCACTAACACCAGCTTAGGACCTTAACTTTGTCAGGGAAAAACTCACCCTGACCCCTTTCAAACCAGCTTCTTCTGCAGAGCTAAAATTTCTCTCCTGGAAGACAGCATTCCTACTGGCTATCACCTCAGCCAGAAGAGCCTCTGAGCTGCAAGCACTCATGGCTGTGGAACCCTTCATCATCTCCGTGCAGACAGGGTATCCCTTAGAACTAACCTATCCTTCATGCCCAAGGTGGTGTCCAGTGTGGCTCTCAACCAATCCATTCATTTTCCCATCTTCTTTCCTAATCCCCAGAACAAGGGGGAAAGGATTCTTCACTCTCTAGATGTGCACAGACAGCTCAGATTCTATCTGGACAGGAATAAATCCTTCAGAAAGTCTGATCAATTACTGGTTAGCTTTGCTGCAACTGCAGAAGGCAAAGCCATCTCCAAGCAAACCATTTCCAAATGGATAGCACACTGCATCCATTTCTGCTACAAACAGCATGGAAAACCTCCCCCAAGGGGGTCAGGACACACTCCACTAGAGCAACCTCCACCTCTGCAGCTTTCCTAAGAGGAGTCCCCACCAGGGACATTCTGGAGGCTGCCACCTGGACATATCTTCACACTTTTACCAAGCATTACCACCTGCCTCTCTTCTCCAAATCCAGGGCAGGGTTTGGCTCTGCAGTCTTGCAGGGCATCCTAGCTAGCCCCTAGATGTTCATTGTGTTACACTGCTGCAGTCATCACACTTGGGTTATCCTGCCATCAGGCGGTCCCGCAGTCGGCCAGAGTTCCAAAGTCTTGGTCTGGCGTCGGTTGCTGTCTCTTCTTCCCTGATGTCAGTGCGCCAGGGGTATATAAGATGCATCCAACGCCATTTTCTGTAGTCTTTCTTGCCGTGCGATGCCTGAAGCAGAAGCAGTTCGCAAGTGCTGGTCGGCCAACTCCTGAGATTTTCGAAGTTGAATTTCAGATCCGAAGTCTTCAATAAAGCTAACTACCCCATTGGGGAAACTTTTTTCTTGCCTCAGACCGATCTCAGAAAAAGTTAATAATTGTATTTCTTGTGGGAAGCAAATACCTCATAAGGACTTCCACTCTTACTGTATTCCATGCCTAGGCCCTGATCACGACATCACTAGTTGTTGGTTTTGTGCTAGATTTAACAAACGCACTATAAAAAGACGTTTTGATTTTGCTTTGCTCTTCTTTGGCTGAAGGTTCAATTATACTATGCCGTCGCCGACCGCAATTCCGAAAAAAGACAAGGATAAAGACAGGCATCCGAAGTCCAAAACCGACGACGAAACCTCTTCTAGGCCAGTCGCCGGTTCGCCGGTTCTCAGTGAGGCGCTTTCGCAGCCCTGACACCCGCTACCTCAGAGCCACAGGCCGCCTCCGACTCCCACGTGGAGACAACTAGGCCTTTGGAAACTCAAGGTATTGGGCCTATGGAAACTATCCCTCAGATGGGTCCAGAGCCACTGAACAGGCACCGGCTTCTGAGGGTGTTTTCAGACCTTCACAACTTACCATTAAATCAACAGCTAAGACAAAGGTACCATTAAAGACAAAGAAATAAGTACAGCATTCTCCTGGACAGTCCTCCATGCCTAAGAAACAGATGCTTAAAATGGCCGAAGACCTCATTACTCTAATCAGGGGTTCCCATCCCCCTCCTGAGAAAAGGCCTAGGCAGGATACAGACTGACTCCTCTGATCAGGTTTCCATTTCCTCTGATTCCTCTTCAGACCAGGGATACTCTTTACCCCCCTATGAGAACTCTGATGCTGAGGAATCTATCCCTTCAGCCTCTCCTCCTGAGGATTACTCTTTTGGGGAAACTTTACATACCATGAGGGAACATTTCCATTGGGAAAGTTAGGAATACTCAGAATCCAAGAAAAGGCTCAGGGATTTCCTCTTATTGCCTCAGCACAGGCCCCTGGCTATTCCGCCTGTACTACACATTGTGGATGATGTGTTCTCTGAATCCAGCTGATCTCCTGACTCTCTGCCACCTGCTCCAGCCAAGCCAGATAGGTATTATAGAGTCCCTGACTCTCACAAGTTTCTTTACAAAAACCCTTCTGCTGATCCAGAAACTATTTCCCAGGGTCCAAAAGGGGTTAAGGCTTCCATTGCAAAAAATCCAGTACCCTTTGACAGAGATTCCAGAGCTTTGGATAGATGGGGGATGAAAGTATACATGTCTGCAACTTTAGCAGTAAGAGCTTTAAATTGCCAGTTTTCACATGCTTAAGTACTAACAATATTTAATGGCTCAGTTAAAACAGAAAATGCTTGCTAGCTCAGAAGCTCCTGATTGTAAAGAAATGCAGGATTTATTGCATGCAGTTGAACAGGTGGGAAAACATACTCTGCAATGTGGCTTTGATTCTTTAGAGGCCTCTTGTAGAGCCGCAGTTACAGGTTCTGTTATTCGAAGACATGCTTAGTTAAAAGAACAGAGTTTACTTGAACATGTTAAGGCAAAGGTATTGGATGCTCCTTTACAACATGATACCTTGTTTGGTGTTAAGGCTGAAGAGGTGTTAAAGAAAATGGAGGATAAAAATAAATCTATGCAAACAGTCAAGGATCTCTTACAGGTACAGCCACCTCGGTTTAGCAGAAATTGGCCAACAAAAGATTGGTCCTTTCCATTGTCAGACAGGCCACAGAGAGGCAGGTACAGATGCCCAAGAGGCAGATCTCAACCTCAAGGCTCAAACACAACAGTGAGGCACCTCAACCCCAAAAGGAGGTGAGGACAAGTCTCAACCTTACAGGAAACAGTCACAATGACTTTCCCTTGCGTACGCCATGCACGTCCCTTCTGGAAGCCCCCTTAGGGAGAAAACTAGCACTTTTTTCTCAAAACTGGCAAACAATCACCCAAGACAAATGGATCCTGAATATTGTGTCTCAAGGTTACAGATTCCACTTTCATACTTAACAAAGCTAAAAGGAATGCCAGACCTGCCACAAAATCAATGGGCAGAGGCACAAAAACAAATTTCTGCCCTCATGGACATGAGAGCTATACAAAAAGTACCACAACAGGAACAAGAGCAAGATTTTACTCAAGACTCTTCCTGGTCTCCAGAAAGGACAAAGCCTGGAGGCCTATACTGGACCTTTTAATTCTGAATACTTACCTGGATATTCCGAAATTCAAAATGTTGACATTACAGCAGCTTTTACCCATGCTGGGCAAGAAGGCTTGGCTTGTTACTCTGGACCTCAAAGAGGCATACCTGCATGTCCCTATCAGACAAAATTGCAGAAGATACCTCCGATTCAAAGCTGGTACAAGGCACTACCAATTCTCTGCACTGCCCTTTGGCTTATCTACTGTGCCCAGGGTCTTCACAAAGTGCCTGGCACCAGTAATTGCATTTTGCAGACAAAAAGGGATTCAAATATATCCATACCTGGACGACTGCCTCATTCAAGCAGAGACAAAGGACATTCTTCTACAGCATCTGGCGTTTGTGAAAAGGTTGCTAATTTCTCTAGGGTACACAGTAAATGAAAATAAGTCAAAACTAGTGCCCTCACAACAGATTACATTCCTGGGTGCCAGCTTAAATACAATGGCCCAGATGGCTTACCTCATGCCAAACATGTGCAACTAACTCAATATTTTCAACTACTGGCAAAAATGTCCCATCTCCCTGCAAGAAAAATTCTGCAGGCCCTGGGATTCATGGCATCCTGCATACTACTAATACTATATGCCAGACTGCATATGAGGAAATTACAATGGTACCTAAAAAGTGTTTGGACTCAACATTCTTACAGTCTAGAAGCAGTAATTCCAATAATTCCCTGCCTACAACAGGAGTTTCGATGGTGGGTACAGGCATGTCACCTAAACAAGGGTCAGCCTTTTACCCAACCCACAGCCAGGCAAACTCTAACAATAGATGCTTTGGATTACGCCTGGGGAGCACACATGGCAGGAACATGCATTCAGGGCAAGTGGACCACAGACCAGATGCATCTTCACATCAATCAAAAAGAGATGTTGGCTGTTCAAAATGCCCTAACAGCTTTCAAGGACCTTCTACACCCAGGACAACTATTACTAAAGACAGACAACACCACAGTAATGTGGTACATAAACAAACAAGGGGGCACTGACTCTTATCCCCTATGCAGGCAAGCCATGACCTTGTGGAACACAGCTCTAACGTACCACGTTCACCTGCAAGCACAATTCTTGCCAGGAAAGGAAAATACACTGGCAGACAACTTAAGCAGAAATATCATGGACCCTCATGAATGGAAATTGAACTCACAAATCTTCAGCATGATAACACAAAAATGGGGATGCCCAGACATAGTTCTTTTTGCCTCCCCTCTGAATTGCCAACTACAAAAATTCTGCACAAGGACTTATCACAAACAAGCATGGAAAGTGGATGCTCTTCTGTTCAGCTGGAAAACCTAAAAGTCTATGCCTTCCCACCACTGCCTCTCCTTTCAAAGGTCCTCCTAAAAGCCAGATGAGAAAAACCACAGATGATCCTGATTGCTCCAGACTGGCCACGCCAGCACTGGTACCCTATCTTAAGGAACTTGGCTCAGGACCCACCATGGATTTTGCCCCAAATTCCACACCTTCTGACTCAGCAAAACAATCAGATCCTACATGGTCAGCTCAAAACCCTAAACCTGGCTGCATGGCAGATACTTTAGTCAAACAGGCAACACCTCTCTCTAAAGCTGTTATGGATGTCATTTTGGAGGCCAGGAGGCCTAGCACCAGGAAAGCTTACTCAGAAAAATGGAAGAGATTCTGCGCATGGAACCAGACTCACAGCCTTGGCCCTCTTGTTCCAAACATTCCTCAGATTTTACAATACTTAACTGAGATGCTAGACAGCGGCCTGTCCTTTTCATCAATTAAGATTCATGCCTCTGCCATTTCTGCACATTACAACACGGATCCTCCTTTATTCTCTCATCCCATGCTAAAGCATTACCTCAGAGGGGCTAAAAACATTAAACCGCCCCGGAGAGCACCAACACCAACTTGGGACCTCAATTTTGTTTTGGAAAAACTGACCCTACCATCTTTTGAGCCGGCCAGTACAGCCGATCTAAAATTTTTATCATGGAAAACAGCTCTGGTCCTGGCAGTAACTTCAGCACGAAGAGTCTCAGAGCTACAGGCATTAATGGCAGTGGAACCTTTTATAATTTTTCATCAGGATAGGGTATCTTTAAGGACAAACCC
Organism: Protopterus annectens; assembly: GCF_019279795.1. Taxonomy (NCBI): domain Eukaryota; kingdom Metazoa; phylum Chordata; order Ceratodontiformes; family Protopteridae; genus Protopterus; species Protopterus annectens. Next base: position 645,290,602 of record NC_056731.1, on the reverse strand, counting down.
TACCATCATGCCAAAGGTGGTATCTAGTGTGGCTCTTAACCAAACCATCCATTTGCCTACTTTTATCCAAACCCCCAAAATAAAGGGGAGAAACATTTGCATTCTTTGGACATACACAGGCAGCTACGCTTCTACTTGGACAAAACAAAAGCTTTCAGGAAAACTGATCAACTGTTTGTAGCATGTGCTGCAGGATCACAAGGCAAGGCTATCTCAAAGCAGACTATATCCAAATGGATAGGACACTGTATTCGGTACTGCTACACACAGCATGTATAATCAGTCCCTAATAACATTAGGCCTCATTCCACCAGGGCAACAGCCACTTCAACAGCCTTTCTCAGAGGAGTACCTACCAAGGAAATTTTGGAGTCTGCACCTTGGAGTTCAGTGCACACCTTCACCAAGCATTACCACCTGCCTCTTTACTCCAAATCCAGAGCAGGATTTGCCACTGCAGTTCTGCAGGGCCTCTTAGCCAATCCTAACTCTTTATAGACCAGCCACCCAAACTTAGCTTTGGGATTCAACCCAAGTGTGATGACTGCAGCAGTGTAACACGATGAACATAGTACAGTTTTGTACCTACCATAAATGTAGATGTTCGAGTGTTCACACTGCTGCAGTCCAGGTTACCCTCCCTCCATCCCTTCTGAACTAGCTGGACTTATCTATACCCTTCTATCCTATACAACCTTTGGGGTGTATTTGCTGGTAACTGAAGGTTGTTGTTTCTTTCAGCTTTTCCCGGTTAGGGGTCGCCACAGCGTTTTATTTTATATGTATATTTTTGATTAGCAATATGTATTGCCTACCCACTTGGGGGCACCTGACATCTAGGGCAAGAAAAACTGAAGAAAATGGCGTAGGATGCATCTTATATACTCCTGGCGCACTGACGTCAGGGAAGAAGCGACAGCAACTGACGCCGGACCAAGACTTTGGAACTCTGGCCGACTGCAGGACCGCCTGACAGCAGGATACCCCAAGTGTGATGACTGCAGCAGTGTGAACACTCGAACATCTACACTTATGGTATGTACAAAGCTGTACTTTTCCTTGACTACCTCCACCCATTTCATCATCTTTGGGAATATACCCAAATGTGATGACTGCAACAGTGAAACACAAAGAACATAATACAGTTGTGTACACTTACCATAAATGTAGATGTTAGAGTGTATTCACTGTTGCAGTCCTGGTTTCCCTCCCTCCATCCCTTTCTATTCTCTTTCTTTCCTTACAAGGGACATACTGGTATTTATTTTCCACTGATGGGGTTCTTCCACCAGAACCTGGCCTCCTACTTTGGGGGCTTCTGACAGGTTAGGGCAAGAAAAACTGATGTAATGGTGTCGGCTGCCTTACTTTATACTACTGACGACTAACATCAGTCCTCAAGTGACAGCAACCAACTCAGAAATACTAAGTCTCTGGTATTCAGGCCGGCCGAGAGCTACCCTGACAGGGATAACCCAAATGTGATGACTGCAACAGTGAATACACTCAACATTTAAGTTAAGTGTACACAACTGTACTTTATGCATTGTTTCATTTTTAAGTTTTCGCCTTTTCCCACTTGACACTCAAACCTGAAGAAGTTCTGATAGACTAAAATGATCTATGTTAAAAATGTTTCTGAAAGCTGGTAAAAAAGATTTCTTTGGGATTTTTGAAGACTTGTTTTACCTTTTTCTTTTTCGACACTACAGTGAAATGCTTTCAGGAAGTTTTAGCAATTATTAATGTGCAATTTTAGTTTAACACATCTTAGATTAACATAGCTTGTAGAAAGGGCATAGCAAAATTAATTTAAAATGGGTGGCGAAAGCCAAACCCACTCTGGTTAGGCTTATAAATGCCCTAGGGCCGATAGCCTAGTATGAACCTATGAAGTAGGGCAGCACTGTGTCAGATATCACACTGGTGTATGGGGGAAGGGGTATTTAGCAAGTAAACATGCTAATTGTCTTTTTACAATACAGCTACCCTAGTAAGCCATGCCCATGCTTTTAAACATGCTTGAAAACAGGTATATGAATGGAATGGTGAATTTCTACCTTTATTCTGTTTTTTTTTATCTGCGGTGGTGCAGCGGTAGCATTGTTGCCTTCACAGCAAGAGGTTCTCCCGTTCGATTCTTCC